>NC_060018.1:2797500-2805000 GCF_021134715.1 Daphnia pulex | reverse complement strand
GTGCTGTGCTGTGCTGTGCTGTGCTGTTCTGTACTGTTCTGTTCTGTTCTGTTCTGTTCTGTTCTGTTCTGTTCTGTTCTCTTCTTTTCTGTACTGTACTGTACTGTGCTGTTCTGTTCTGTTCTGTGCTGTGCTGTGCTGTGCTGTTCTGTGCGGGACGTTTTTTTTGTTATTTCTTCAACACCAATGCAACTTGTCACATGTTCTCAGTTTCTTCTTATAATTATTGTAAAATAGAGTATTCTATACTGATTCAACACGAAAAATACTAAAGCATGTGATAGGAAAGGTCTCCACCACGATTTGGAAATATTTCAGGCTAGATGTTTGGGACGTTTTTTTGGTATTTCTCCAACACCAATGCAACCTGTCACATGTAATGAGTTTCTTCTTATAATTTTTGTAAAATAGAGCATTCTTTACTGATTCAACACGAAAAATACTAAAACATGTCATAGGAAAGGTCTCCACCACGTTTTGGAAATATTTCAGGCTAGATGTTTGGGACGTTTTTTTTGGTATTTCTTCAACACCAATGCAACTTGTCACATGTTCTGTTCGAGTGTCCATAATAAGTAGAAGGGCCAATATTCCATTACCCCATAGAATTTCAAAAGTTATTCATGTTTGAAAATCTACTTTCATCATTTTTTGTTGACATTTTCGTGTTACGATTTTGAAGATTTTCATAGTGTGCGATGGTGGAAATCCGCGTTACCCAAACGAAAATTCAGCTTTAAAACCTTCAAGGGAGTGTCCATAATAAGTAGAGGGGCAAATATTCCATTACCCCATAGGATTTCAAAAGTTATTCATAATTGAAAATCTATTTTCATCATTTTTTGTTGACATTTTCGTGTTACGATTTCAAGATTTTCATAGTGTGCCATGGTCGAAATCCACGTTACCCAAACGAAAATTCAACTTTAAAACCTTCAAGGGAGTGTCCATAATACGTAGAGGGGCAGATATTCCATTTCCCCATAGGACATGTATAATACATTCCACATATAATAAATTTTCTCTTATAATTATTGTAAAACAGAGTATTCTTCACTGATTCAAAATGAAAAATACCATTATATGTGATAGGAAAGGTCTCCACCACGATTTGGAAATATTTCAGGCTAGATGTTTTGTACGTTTTTTTTGTATTTCTTCAACACCAATGCAACCTGTCACATGTTCTGAGTTTCTTCTTATAATTATTGTAAAATAGAGTATTCTATACTGATTCAACACGAAAAATACTAAAACATGTGATAAGAAAGGTCTCTACCACAATTTGGAAATATTTAAGGCTTGATGTTTTGTACCTTTTTTTTAGTATTTCTTCAACAAGAATGCAACCATCACATGTACTGAGTTTCTTCTTATAATTATTGTAAAATAGAGTATTCTATACTGATTCAACACGAAAAATACTAAAACATGTGATAGGAAAGGTCTCCACCACGATTTGGAAATATTTCAGGCTAGATGTTTTGTACGTTTTTTTTTGTATTTCTTCAACACCAATGCAACCTGTCACATGTTCTGAGTTTCTTCTTATAATTATTGTAAAATAGAGTATTCTATACTGATTCAACACGAAAAATACTAAAACATGTGATAAGAAAGGTCTCTACCACAATTTGGAAATATTTAAGGCTTGATGTTTTGTACCTTTTTTTTTAGTATTTCTTCAACAAGAATGCAACCATCACATGTACTGAGTTTCTTCTTATAATTATTGTAAAATAGAGTATTCTATACTGATTCAACACGAAAAATACTAAAACATGTGATAGGAAAGGTCTCCACCACGATTTGGAAATATTTCAGGCTAGATGTTTTGTACGTTTTTTTTGTATTTCTTCAACACCAATGCAACCTGTCACATGTTCTGAGTTTCTTCTTATAATTATTGTAAAATAGAGTATTCTATACTGATTCAACACGAAAAATACTAAAACATGTGATAAGAAAGGTCTCTACCACAATTTGGAAATATTTAAGGCTAGATGTTTTGTACCTTTTTTTTAGTATTTCTTCAACACCAATGCAACCATCACATGTACTGAGTTTCTTCTTATAATTATTGTAAAATAGAGTATTCTATACTGATTCAACACAAAAAATACTAATACATGGGATAGGAAAGGTCTCCACCACGATTTGGAAATATTTCAGGCTAAATGTTTGGGACGTATTTTTGGTATTTCTTCAACACCAATGCAACCTGTCACATATAATGAATTTTCTCTTATAATTATTGTAAAACAGAGTATTCTACTAAACATTATATTATTAAAACTACTTAAACTAAATATTATAGCAATTTCAATCTCATAAAAATGTTTTTTCTCAGTTACTGGAAGATTTTCTATGAACCATTTTTCTAAAACTATTTCTTCGTGAATTGCTTAATGAATTTATTGATTCCATACACTTGAAATGGTGTATTGGACATCGAATTACACATCCTGTAATATAGAAATGGTTTTAACTAGTGAAATAAATATTATAGCAACTTCAATCTCATAAAAATGTTTTTTCTCAGTTACTGGAAACTTTTCTATGAACCATTTTTCTAAAACTATTTCTTCATCAATTGCTTTATGAATTTATTGATTCCATACACTTGAAATGGTGTATTGAACATCGATTAACACATCCTGTAATAAAGAAATGGTTTTAACGAGTGAAATAAAATATTATAGCAACTTCAATCTCATAAAAGTGTTTTTTCTCAGTTACTGGAAGATTTTCTATGAACCATTTTTCTAAAACTATTTCTTCATGAATTGCTTTATGAATTTTTTGACTCCATACACTTGAAATGGTGTATTGGACATCGATTAACACATCCTGTAATAAAGAAATGGTTTTAACAAGTAAAATAAATATTATAGCAACTTCAATCTCATAAAAGTGTTTTTTCTCAGTTACTGGAAGATTTTCTATGAACCATTTTTCTAAAACTATTTCTTCGTGAATTGCTTAATGAATTTATTGATTCCATACACTTGAAATGGTGTATTGGACATCGAATTACACATCCTGTAATATAGAAATGGTTTTAACTAGTGAAATAAAATATTATAGCAACTTCAATCTCATAAAAGTGTTTTTTCTCAGTTACTGGAAGATTTTCTATGAACCATTTTTCTAAAACTATTTCTTCATGAATTGCTTTATGAATTTTTTTACTCCATACACTTGAAATGGTGTATTGGACATCGATTAACACATCCTGTAATAAAGAAATGGTTTTAACAAGTAAAATAAATATTATAGCAACTTCAATCTCATAAAAGTGTTTTTTCTCAGTTACTGGAAGATTTTCTATGAACAATTTTTCTAAAACTATTTCTTCATGAATTGCTTTATGAATTTTTTGATTCCATACACTTGAAATGGTGTATTGGACATCGATTAACACATTCTGTAATAAATAAATGGTTTTAACAAGTGAAATAAATATTATAGCAACTTCAATCTCATAAAAGTGTTTTTTCTCAGTTACTGGAAGATTTTCTATGAACCATTTTTCTAAAACTATTTCTTCATGAATTGCTTTATGAATTTTTTGATTCCATACACTTGAAATGGTGTATTGGACATCGATTAACACATCCTGTAATAAAGAAATGGTTTTAACAAGTGAAATAAATATTATAGCAACTTCAATAAAAGTGTTTTTTTCAGTTACTGGAAGATTTTCTATGAACCATTTTTCTAAAACTATTTCTTCATGAATTGCTTTATGAATTTATTGATTCCATACACTTGAAATGGTGTATTGGACATCGATTAACACATCCTGTAATAAAGAAATGGTTTTAACAAGTGAAATAAATATTATAGCAACTTCAATAAAAGTGTTTTTTTCAGTTACTGGAAGATTTTCTATGAACCATTTTTCTAAAACTATTTCTTCATGAATTGCTTTATGAATTTATTGATTCCATACACTTGAAATGTGTATGGAATGTGTATGATTGGACATCGATTAACACATCCTGTAATATAGAAATGGTTTTAACAAGTGAAATAAATATTATAGCAACTTTAATCTCATAAAAATGTTTTTTCTCAGCTACTGGAAGATTTTCTATGAACCATTTTTCTAAAACTATTTCTTCATGAATTGCTTTATGAATTTATTGATTCCATACACTTGAAATGGTGTATTGGACATCGATTAACACATCCTGTAATATAGAAATGGTTTTAACAAGTGAAATAAATATTATAGCAACTTTAATCTCATAAAAATGTTTTTTCTCAGTTACTGGAAGATTTTCTATGAACCATTTTTCTAAAACTATTTCTTCATGAATTTCTTTATGAATTTATTGATTCCATACACTTGAAATGGTGTATTGGACATCGATTAACACATCCTGTAATAAAGAAATGGTTTTAACAAGTGAAATAAATATTATAGCAACTTCAATAAAAGTGTTTTTTTTTTCAGTTACTGGAAGATTTTCTATGAACCATTTTTCTAAAACTATTTCTTCATGAATTGCTTTATGAATTTATTGATTCCATACACTTGAAATGTGTATGGAATGTGTATGATTGGACATCGATTAACACATCCTGTAATATAGAAATGGTTTTAACAAGTGAAATAAATATTATAGCAACTTTAATCTCATAAAAATGTTTTTTCTCAGCTACTGGAAGATTTTCTATGAACCATTTTTCTAAAACTATTTCTTCATGAATTGCTTTATGAATTTATTGATTCCATACACTTGAAATGGTGTATTGGACATCGATTAACACATCCTGTAATAAAGAAATGGTTTTAACAAGTGAAATAAATATTATAGCAACTTCAATAAAAGTGTTTTTTTTTAGTTACTGGAAGATTGTCTATGAACCATTTTTCTAAAACTATTTCTTCATGAATTGCTTTATGAATTTATTGATTCCATACACTTGAAATGGTGTATTGGACATCGATTAACACATCCTGTAATATAGAAATGGTTTTAACAAGTGAAATGAATATTATAGCAACTTTAATCTCATAAAAATGATTTTTCTCAGTTACTGGAAGATTTTCTATGAAACATTTTTTCTAAAACTATTTCTTCATGAATTGCTTTATGAATTTATTGATTCCATACACTTGAAATGGTGTATTGGACATCGATTAACACATCCTGTAATACAGAAATGGTTTTAACAAGTGAAATAAATATTATAGCAACTTCAATAAAAGTGTTTTTTTCAGTTACTGGAAGATTTTCTATGAACCATTTTTCTAAAACTATTTTTTCATGAATTGCTTTATGAATTTATTGATTCCATACACTTGAAATGGTGTATTGGACATCGATTAACACATCCTGTAATAAAGAAATGGTTTTAACAAGTGAAATAAATATTATAGCAACTTCAATAAAAGTGTTTTTTTCAGTTACGCGAAGATTGTCTATGAACCATTTTTCTAAAACTATTTCTTCATGAATTGCTTTATGAATTTATTGATTCCATACACTTGAAATGGTGTATTGGACATCGATTTACACATCCTGTAATATAGAAATGGTTTTAACAAGTGAAATAAATATTATAGCAACCTCCTCAAACTCCTCCTCCTCAACCTCCTCCTCCTCAACCACCTCCTCCTCAACCTTCTCCTCCTCAACCTCCTCCTCCTCAACCTTCTCCTCCTCAACCTCCTCCTCGTCAACCTCCTCCTCCTCAACCTTCTCCTCCTCAACCTTCTCCTCCTCAACCTCCTCCTCCTCAACCTCCTCCTCCTCAACCTTCTCCTCCTCAAACTCCTCCTCTTCAACCTCCTCCTCCTCAACCTCCTCCTCTTCAACCTCCTCCTCCTCAACCTCCTCCTCCTCATTTTCTCCTCCTCAACCTCCTCCTCCTCAACCTCCTCCTCTTCAACCTCCTCCTCCTCAACCTCCTCCTCCTCAACCTTCTCCTCCTCAAACTCCTCCTCCTCAACCTCCTCCTCCTCCTCAACCTCCTCCTGTGGAAAGGAACTTTCCCTTTAAAAGCGTTCTTTGGTGGCTTTTTTATTTTTATCTCTCGGCTCACACACACACACACCTCAACCTTCTCCTTCTCAAACTCCTCCTCCTCAACCTCCTCCTCCTCAACCTTCTCCTCTTCAACCTCCTCCTCCTTAACCTTCTCCTCTTCAACCTCCTCCTCCTCATTTTCTCCTCCTCAACCTTCTCCTCCTCAACTTCAACCTCCTCCTCCTCAACCTTCTCCTCCTCAAACTCCTCCTCCTCAACCTCCTCCTCAACCTTCTCCTCCTCAAACTCCTCCTCCTCAACCTCCTCCTCAACCTTCTCCTTCTCAAACTCCTCGTCCTCAACCTCCTCCTCCTCAACCTTCCCTTCCTCAATCTCCTCCTCCTCAACCTTCTCCTCCCAAACCTCCCCCTCTTCAACCTCCTCCTCCTCAACCTCCTCCTCCTCAACCTTCTCCTCCTCAAACTCCTCCTCCTCAACCTTCTCCTCCTCAAACTCCTCCTCCTCAACCTTCTCCTCCTCAACCTCCTCCTCGTCAACCTCCTCCTCCTCTACCTTCTCCTCCTCAACCTTCCCCTCTTCAACCTCCTCCTCCTCAACCTCCTCCTCCTCAACCTCCTCCTCCTCAACCCCCTCCTCAACCTCCTCCCCTGTGTGTTGAAGAAAAAACAAAAGAAAAGTCCTAAAGTTCAAGCCTGAAATATTTCCAAATCGTGGTGGAAACCTTTCCTATCACATGTAATGGTATTTTTCGTGTTGAATCAGTGAAGAATACTCTATTTTACAATAATTATAAGAGAAAACTCATTACATGTGACAGGTTGCATAGGTGCTGAAGAAATACCAAAAAACGTCCCAAACATCTAGCCTAAAATATTTCAAAATCGTGGTGGAGACCTTTCCTATAATTTATAATGGTATTTTTCGTTTTTAATCAGTGAAGAATACTTTATTTTACAATATTTATAAGAGAAAACTCATTATATGTGACAGGTTACATTGGTGTTGAAGAAAAAACAAAAGAAAAGTCCTAAAGTTCAAGCCTGAAATATTTCCAAATCGTGGTGGAAACCTTTCCTATCACATGTAATGGTATTTTTCGTGTTGAATTAGTGAAGAATACTCTATTTTACAATAATTATAAGAGAAACCTCATTACATGTGACAGGTTGCATAGGTGCTGAAGAAATACCAAAAAACGTCCCCAAACATCTAGCCTGAAATATTTCAAAATCGTGGTGGAGACCTTTCCTATAACTTATAATAATATTTATCATTTTTAATCAGTGCAGAATACTCTATTTTACAATAATTATAAGAGAAAACTTATTATATGTGACAGGTTACATTGTTGTTGAAGAAAAAACAAAAAAACGTCCTAAAGTTCAAGCCTGAAATATTTCCAAATCGTGGTGGAAACCTTTCCTATCACATGTAATGGTATTTTTCGTGTTGAATTAGTGAAGAATACTCTATTTTACCATAATGATAAGAGAACACT